>NW_021637055.1:0-42306 GCF_004799145.2 Neltuma alba
GAAAGAAGCGGACATATTTATCACTCTTCTCTGCAAGTAGGTAACAATCGACAAACAAGCTTTTATCTTATACATAATTCTTATAATACATATTTGTAGAATTTTGGGTCTAATAAAATTAATTTTGCAGCAAGTTGTTTTCATTTTCATTGAAATACTTTATTTCTGCAGTTTCCTACCATTGCTTTGAATTTTGAGTGATCAGAATGGTGCTGGTCTTAGCCCTGGGAGATTTGCACATACCCCATAGGGCACCTGATCTGCCTCCAAAGTTCAATCGATGCTTGTTCCGGGCAAGATCCAACACATCATTTGCACTGGAAATCTATGTATCAAGGTTGTCTTCTTATTGTCCCCGTTTGTTGAATTATCGTGATGTTGGTGAGTAATGGTATGTTTTTCAGTGTATCCTCACTATACATCGGACGAGTATTGAGTAGATATAAAGGTGTCTTCATAAATGTTTAGATTGTAAAATTGTTGATATCGATATGAAAGTAAATTTTAGTACACTGATTGTTTGAATTCAGACTTGTTTCCAGATTTGAGAGGAAGCTAGCATTTTGTTCGTGTGTTAAAGTTCATTATCTTAGTCCAGAAGTTCATAAAAAAATCAATATATTTTTCATTTTTATTATAAAAAAAAAAAAAAAAAACCTCACTAGTGTGGATGTTGGCTTTAATCTCCCCCGCTGAAAATGTTTTGTAAGCATAATTTTAAGTCTTAACTCGTCATCATCATGCAAATTTAAGCATTTTGATAAGGAAGCTCTGTCAAGTTGAAATGGAGCTTAGAAATTTGGATTCTAATGTCGGAGTGACTCCAATATAAACTTGCAAACTCATGCAAGGTCTCGAGTTTACACTATGATTCTGCAGCAAGTTGCATGATATGGACGGATACAGGATTCTTGAACTTGAATTTCTTGGCTAACTTCGATGCCAATTATGTTCAGGAAGTCCATGACTACTTAAAGACTCTTTGTCCTGACCTGCATATAACTCGTGGTGAGTATGATCAAGAGGCGAAATATCCAGAGACCAAGACACTTACTATTGGTCAATTTAAGCTTGGACTATGCCATGGTCATCAGGTCTGATTTTCTTTGCTGTTATTTCCCCCGATTCTTTTCAAGATATATGCGGAGCATACCTTTTATTATTTCTTTGGCAATTTAGGGAGATGCACTTTGAGTTCCCATGATAAAAGGAATATACTTTAATGGAAGAGGGGTTTTTTTGGGCAGTTTCTCAGGTCTTTTGTCTGAATTGCCTTGCAGCACCTCCAAACTTAGCAGTTAGCTGGATCATTCATATCAGTGTGCACATTTACATGTTCAATTTTTCACTCTTATATTTTGGTCTCTCCTAGAGGTCACGGGTCTAAACCCTGTACGTCCTCTTGCGAGAATAAAACTGTGTACATTTATCCCTCTTCAAAACCCCTGATAGATGTCCTGTGCACTGGGCTGCCTTTTTGTATTTTGGTGTCTCCTCATTTTGATTGAATGGCGTAAAGTAATTTACACATGCTAGTTTATCACAAAGGCCACGACTTTTTGTAATTTCCTTTCAACCACGTCAAAATGGTGATACGATTTATCACTGACTCGCTATTCAAATGAAAGAGAATTTTCTTTGCTGAGTTGTGATAATTACAAGATGAATATGTGTTCTTAACCTTTGTGAAGGTTATTCCATGGGGAGACCTAGACTCACTAGCAATGCTTCAAAGGCAGCTTGATGTGGACATTCTGGTCACAGGTCACACCCATCAGTTTACAGCTTACAAACATGAGGGTGGTGTTGTTATAAACCCAGGTTCAGCAACTGGCGCCTTCAGTGGCATGACCTACGACGTGAATCCAAGTTTCATTCTCATGGACATCGATGGCCTGCGTGTAGTTGTCTATGTTTATGAGCTCATTGATGGAGAGGTTAAGGTTGACAAGATTGATTTCAAGAAAACACCCTCTTCCCACTCTGCTCATTGAACTGAACAGTGAACACCCTGTATTTAGCTCTTGGCCTAATGTGTGTTTGGCCAAATGAAGAAAAAGAGTTTTTTTTTTTTTTTTGGGGTGTCGTCACCTTCCACAGTTTATCATTTTTTCCTTAACTTGTCTTAAACTCCCTCAGGCGTTTCTGTTTTAGCTCTATTTTGCTGTGAACACTTGTAATTTGATAAATTTGTGATCTATGAAATATAACTGATTAGCTGGACCATTCTGTACTGTATTGGCTAGTTAGTGCTTGGCTTCACCCCAAACTGCCTTAGAGGCTGTAAATTCATAGAAATGGGTTGTGTGCCGTATTGCATTGGAGAGGACATTCTAAATTCACCAACTAATTTTTAACATGTTTTACACAAGCCCAAAAAAAAAACTTTAAACTTTATTAATTCTTTTTTAAAATTCAATAATTTTTAACTTTATTCATATTTCATATATAATATATTTTATGTAAATAAAATCAACATAATAATACATGAATAGTAAAATTGTACACTCATACAAAAAGTTTTCTTTCAATGTCCTATGAGTAGAATCAAAAAATATCTTTTCTTTTTACTTTATAAATAGGACGAGAGGAGTGACAATCGACATTAGTCAATTATAAAGAATAGGGCACAAAAGTACACTAGTCTTGAAACAAAACTACTCCTCCGGTCCTTATTATAAGACTCCATTTGACTTTTTATTTGGTCCTAATTATAAGACCCCAATACATTTTGTTTCTTATATTTATGCATTTTTTTTCAAAATAATCCTTCTAATAATGATAGTTTTAGCCAATATACTTAATTAGCAAGAATATTTTAAGAATAAGAACACTTATTTATTATAAATAATCAACTTAACTTACTTTCTTAATCTCCTTAAATAAGTCAATTGGGTCTTATAATTAGGACCGGAGGAGTATCTTTCAACCATTTTTAACATGAATAAAAAAATTATTTTCCACAAAAGAAGATAAAGGATTGTTCTAAAGAGCAAATACTTTTGGTATTATTGCAAGAAATGGAAATTCTGTTCAGGGGACATATGACATATCCCATGAGCACTCAAATTCTGTGGTGGGCCTCACACCTAATTTGGCTTTTCACCGTTAGGCGGAAAAAATTGCAATGTTGTGAAATATTCTATAGAGTAATAATTTGCTAAAAATTGATTTTTAATATTTAATTAAATAATTAATGTTGCAAGGCAACATGTGCTCAAGAGAGTTTAGAAGGGCCAAGACTAGAGCCGAAGACGGTCGTGAATAACTCTACTCACAAAGACAGATAACAGCAGTTCTCTACAACGATTTCCTTTTGTCATTCTCCAAAACCTAGGATATTCTGGCAACTTAACTCATTTAATTTTCCGGAAATTTTCAACCAAAAAAAAAATCTCAGGTCAGTCTTGTTATACTGACTTTACTTGAAAAACAAATAATAATATATTTTTGTAGTAATTTTATTTTAGAATTTTGAAATTCATGTGGTATCTTTTGAGAATTTTCCTTTTATCTTTCTTTGATTCATGCTTTCAGTTGAAACATTTTTTTCCCACCCATTTATGAATAATATTTTTTAAAGAAATCTTTTGAGTTATAATTGTTAATTTGTTATTATAAACTGAGCTATTTGGGATTTTTATAATAAACAAAATGAATTGGGATCTTATATTTAGGATAAAAATAAAGTCAAATAAATTTTTATATTAACTAGTAGAGGTAGTACCGTAAACTGAGCTACTTGGGATTTTATTTATATAATATTAAGCAGTTTTGGAAATAGTACCTTCAAGCATATAAATTATAAAGCTATGCAATATATATATATATATATATATATATATATAGTTATCCTAAATTGTAACTTTCCTGTTCTTAAAGGAGCCTAAAAAAAAAAAAGGATAGCCAGATTGGATCCTGGCTTTAATTTTTGTCATAATAAAAATATTTCTTTTGCTAAAAAGGACGGAAAGATATACATATCGATTAAAATATTTTTAAAGTTTACAAAGTATTAAATCATACTCCCTCCGTTCCTTATTATAAGAGACGAATAACCGAATTACGTTGATCAAAAAAGCAGTTAAAAGTAGTAAGTAAGAACAATCAATGTGTAAAAAATAATTTTTTTTTCCAAAAATACCCTCATTAATAAGGAGAGAGAGTATGAGAGAGAACAATTAAATTGTTGAAAGAAAGAGAAGTGAGAGGGAGAGAGTGTATGAATTGGAGACAATAAATATGGGTACAATAGGAAATCAACACAAAAAAGTAGAGACAACTTTTAAGTGTCTCTTATATATAGGAACATGTCATAAACACCAAATGTCTCTTATAATAAGGAACGGAGGGAGTATTGAACTATAAAAAAATAGATGAAGAGAAATTAACTTTAAAAAATGAAAATCGTTATTTAATAAAGTTAAATAACTTAAAACTTTCTTATATGATTTTAGTGATTAAAAATTAAAAGAAGATTTTTAGGACAGTTAAAATTTAAATAGAAAATAAATTTTATTAGGATGCAAGAGTTGAGCATGCTAAGGAATCCAAAATATTAAGAGACAAATGAAACCATTAAAATGAATTAATAAAATTGATCATAACGCCAACGAAACACTATCTCAAGAGGGGCATAGCCCTTTTTCTTCCTCGACGACCCAAGCATTCCACAGGTCGAGCTAGCCGTCGGGCGCCGTCCACCGCTGTCAACTTTCTGTGGTTGTTCTCCGGCAAGTGTTGAAGAAGGTTCGTATCCTGGGCTTGATTTGAGTTTGTTCCTCGCGTTATCTGTTCCCTGCGTGGTTTTCAACCCTGTGTTGAGCGCCGTCGCACCGTTTCTTGCTTTGCTTTAATTTTTTTTTAGCTTTGTTTACTATTTCTTTGCTTGAGTGGTGTATAATTGGTTTTACTAGCGACTTATATGCTTTCGATTGTGTGGTTGTGCAGTGTTGGATTTGTTGTGTACTGGCAGGCGGTTTATCAATCTCTTTTTATTATCATCAATTTAGAAAATTCTCATGGTATTTGTGATTCATGATATGGTAAAAAAAACTTTGCTCGATTTCGGTCTGGGAATTTAGAAGCTTGAGTTCAAATCATTTCCTGCTGCTTATTGGTATGCGAATTTGGAAGTTATTGACACAAACAATCAATTGCCCGTCTTACTCACTCTAGGCAACACTTTTCATGATCATGAATTGCAGGAGTGTTATCATTGTCGTTCTTCAGTGGCTTGGATGAATTGCTTGAATCAATTGGCTTACTAAGTCAACTTTGTTAAAGTATCTGGAACAAAAATTAAAAGTGTATGATATCAAATATACTTGTTTCAAAGATTTCAGTGGGGTTAGATGCCCCCCGCTGAGTGTAATGTAGGTCCACCTGTGCAAATGGCATGCTGATCAGTTGCATTTTGAGCAAATGAAGTAGTTTGGAGTACGTAATAAACCTAAATTTTCCTTTTTTATTTTTAGGGGAGCATCCGAGAATGGCATCTCAAGTAATTCGTGAGTGGGCTGGAATCAATACGTTTGCACCTGCAACCCAGACAAAACTGCTTGAACTTCTCGGAAAACTTAAACATGAGGTTCTGATTTTTTCCTTCAAATTCAAGCACTTATATAGAGACAATGTGTCGTTCCTGTTAATTTAATAATTTATACTTTCCTGTTGTTTGATTACTCATGGTTTCTAAGAAAATCTGTTTGAAGAACTTTCTTTGTCTTATTTTAATTTCTTATTTACTGTGGTGTAGAATGTGAACACTTTGACAATACTTGTGATGGGAAAAGGGGGTGTTGGAAAATCTTCAACTGTTAACTCCATCATTGGGGAGAGAGTGGTCACCATCAGTCCATTTCAGGTGTACATTTCTTTCTCTTGATGGTTTATTGAGTGGTTTTGGCTGCTTGTTATATTTAGATATCACTGAACTTTTAATTCTTCAAAAGTCGGAAGGACCAAGACCTGTAATGGTATCACGATCAAGGGCAGGATTTACATTAAATATTATTGACACTCCTGGTCTCATAGAAGGTGGATACATAAACGACATGGCACTTGATATAATAAAACGGTATGTTTCACTTCAGTGCATCTCTCCACACGTAGCTCCTCATACTGGTCTTAATTTAAATGCTTAGAGTTCTTTCCCCTCATCCTTTCCTTTTCTCTGGGTGGCATGTGCGGATTTGAGCAGTTTCCTTTTGAACAAGACCATAGATGTGCTGATTTATGTGGACCGTTTGGATGCATATAGAGTGGACAACTTGGATAAGTTGGTCGCCAAAGCTATTACTGATACTTTTGGTAAAGGAATATGGAACAAGGCTTTTATAGCCCTCACACATGCCCAATTCTCACCTCCAGATGGGTTGCCTTATGACGAATTCTTCTCAAAAAGATCAGAAGCTCTCCTGAAAGTTGTTAGATCAGGTGCTCGGATAAAGAAAGATGCCTCTCAGGTATAGAGATGCATTTTTAGTAATTGTTGTAAAAGCTGAATATCGTCACTCAAATGCATTTCAATTTGCAAGGATGAAACTATATATCGGAAAGAAAAATGTATTATGGCTTTTGAACTTCAGTACCTGAAACTTCGAGCTTTGAGTGAGGAAGAGACATATTGACCATTTGAATGATCCCCACCCCCCCTTTTCCCCAACACACACACGCTAGAAATAAAAGTAAAAGAAAAGGCATCTCTCGTCCGGGAATATGCATGGTCAGATCATGTGATGAAAGTAGCTAGTCGCTTTTATGACATTTGGTCTCACATGTGGGAATCAATTTACTCTGACCCGTATTGAATTGATGATCAATATGGTTCGTTCATTTTAAGACATGTTACCCATTTACAAGTTATGAACTGATTATCAATATGGTGTGAACCTGATTCCCCCTCTTCAATCTTAGTTCAGAGTAGTATCAGTAACTGCCAGTTATTAAGTTGTCCTACCTTTTTAGATGCCTAATAGAGTCTTTCTATATAATTTAGACTCTTTAGGTGCTTTAATGAATGTTGGGTTTGTCCTTAGAGTTTGGAGCAGTTGGTATTGATCAAGTGTAAATGTACGAAGTATCAGTGAACAGGTCAAGATTGGAAGTGTTCTGTTTATGTTGTTTTGCCTTGTATTTGGTAAGAGCGAAATTTTGAGTTCCTCAAGTCTCACTTGGGATAATATTGTCTTTTGGGCTTCCCTTTTATGTATTGCTGAGATTATTTGCTTCGTTTTTTTTTTTTTTTGGGGGGGGGGGGGTGTTCCCATTAGGATGTAATCCTCTGTTCATGTAACGCTGCATGTGTTCCTTATATCCTTTTGCTTTGATGATTAATGTTGTAAGATGCTGGACATGTGTGGTTGGAACAGTCTTGTACACTTCCGTGTAATTCATAAACTTTTAACTTCTATTTTCCCTTTTTTGTTTCCCAGGCTTCTGCTATCCCTGTTGTTTTGGTTGAGAATAGTGGAAGATGCAATAAGAATGAAAATGATGAAAAGGTTAGATATTTGCCTGACGGTATTTCTTTTTATTCTCTTATCTCTTTAGATAGATATTGAGCAAACGGTGGCTTCTGAATGACAGGTTCTTCCCGATGGTACTGCTTGGATTCCCAAGTTAGTCGAAACAATCACAGAAGTCACATTGAACGGCAGTGAATCTATTCATGTTGACCAGAAGTTAATTGAAGGGCCAAATCCAAACCAGACAGGAAAATTATGGATTCCTCTTATTTTTGCTCTCCAAGTAAGTATCTGAATTGAAGCTTGTTTCTTTTAATTTTATGTACTGACAAAGAGAGTAATGGATCTCAATTTTATCTGCCTGTCAACAGTATTTCCTTATTATTAAGCCAATACAAGGATTTATCAAGAAGGATATTGCGAATGAGAGTAGGCCATCATGGGAGACTCATGAGAGCGAGACGGATTTTGGCGGGAGAGATGTTTTTTAGTTTGGCACCTTTTTTTCTGTCTTGAAATTTGATTCATGTTTAGGTTGTACCGTTAACGTGTTTTCACACCCAGTAGTTGTCTAGCTTTTTATGTGGTGAATTTGGTGGGTTTCAACAACCTGCTAGCTTTTTATGCGGCATGGGACTTATTTATAATTTTGAGGTGATTTCATCTTGCGTATGTAGAAAATATTCGCTTTTAAATTATAGTATTCGCTTTTAAATTATAAAGTTTGTTGTTCTAATTTAATATGGGATTCGTAGGCCATGTTTGAATGGAGGATATTCATAGGGGAGGAAGGGAAAAGAAGTGGATCTCCATTGAAGCCTTTTCTTTGTTTGGGAGGCATTCGTAGAGGGGTCGGTGAAGGATTTTCTGTTAACTTTCCGAAATCCCTTGTTTGTTTTTTCGAATCCTCCCAATGTGAATGATTCTGAAAAAAAAAGGGGGGGGGTCTTCGTGAACAATAAAGAAGGAAACAATCAGTTTAGCCATCTCTTTCATGTTTTATCCCTTTCCTCCCCCCGGAAATCTGAACTTCTAAACATAGAACCTCGTCTTTTTTCCGCATCCTTTGGTAGAATTTGTTAACCCCAGGCACAAAATCTGAATCCTTTTGTTTTTTGTTTTTTTTTTTGGGAGAAATATGAGGTCCAAGATGAATAATTGGAAGAGAGAGGAGGTGTATGAGTTTGACAGCGTGACTCTCTCTCAAATCAATCAATATTATGCCAAGATAAAACATTGGCACAGAATTTAAGATGGATGATACTTTATCGATTCTTAATATAAGACTTATTTAACTAATTTGATTAGATTAAAGAAGTTAAGTAAATTAGTTAATTATAAGAAATATAACATGTTTTTTTTAAAATACCATAATCATTTTTAATATCTTCTCTCCCTCTTCTACCTGATTATGGTTAAAAGAGTATCCATAAAGATAATTTAGAAAAAATTGATAAATATGATAAATAGGTCTTATATTTAGGATTAAAATCAACTTAACAAATGCTGGTAAAAAAAAAATCAACTTGACAATTAAGTCCTATATTAAGGACCAGAGGAGTACTTCTTAAAAATAAATGAAATAAATTATGTTTCAAATCTACAATATACTCCTCCAATCCTTAATATAGGATCCAATTATTGAGTTGTTTTTTTTCATAAATATAAGACCAATTTCTCATATTTATCAATTTTTTTTAAATTATTCTTATAGATACTCCTTCAACCATAATCAAGTAGAATAAGAAGAGGGGGTATTAAGAAAGATAATTATTGTATTTTAGAAAAAATGTGTCACATTTCTTATAATTAACTAACTTCCTTAATCTAATCAAATTAGTTAAATGGATCTTATATTAAAGATCGGAGGAGTATTATTTTTTTGATAAGGGAAGGCACGGTCAAATGTTTCAAGGTTCTAAACCTCTTCTGGGACACGCCTCTTGCATTTATGCCTTTTGTTTGTTTACATAAATTGGCTAAGTTGCCCAATTAATTCATTATTTATACTGCAAATTTCACAAGTTTGTATTTATTAATTTTTACTGCATTATCACGGTATCACCAGCCACTGGCCTACTCTTTAACTACAGAACAGATAATCAATAATCCGGTGATGTCATGACAATTTAATAAAAAAAAAAAAAAAGAAACTTGTATGAGATTTACAGTATAGATAAAGGAAAATTGTTGTACAGCTCCACATGACTAATTTAATCACTAAAAAGTCACATAACAATATGCGCATTGCTCATTTGTCATGGAATTTTTTTAGTGATTAGATTGATTGAATTAACAAAGTAATTAATTCTATAAACAATGAGCCAATTGAGAAGCTTGAAGGGAAAAAATGGTGAAAATAGAGGAGACTTGTCAGATACAAATTACAACCATACGAATAAATAAAATTGAGAATGTTGAACTTAATTCAGCAAATAACTAATTAATTGTTTTGGTCTCTGATGTTGTCCAGACTTCATGTCTTTAAAATATGAACAAATCAGTTGTATTTTAACTATGAACCTAAGAATTCATGTATCTAATGAAATTCATTTATTATAGTTTCATCTCTAAGGATGAGGGATCGATTTGAATTGATTAAGGTTTAATTTAATCCCGTCCTCTAATGGTTTCTTTCTTTTCTGCGTTATGCCTCCTAACCCCAGGCCATTTTTCATCACTTGAAGAGAAATCTTGGTGGCAACATACACTAAATTATAAATTTATTCAATTTTGTAACAAACGAATTCACTGAGAAGATACTTATTCGATGACTAATACAAATTATACATCTAAGTCGGATTTTATGAAGAAAAATATTTACATCAAATTTTTTTGTATCCATTAGATCAAGTTATCCAATTACACATGATGTGTATCATATTTTCGAAATATTATTATTTAATTATAAACCTATATGAAAAAAAGGGGACACATGATTGATAGGAAACTGGACATAATAGATATAAAAAACTTAACATAAATATCTCCTTTTATAAATTTGAAATAAAAGATCTTAATAAATTATAATTACTTTCTTAATGAGTAACAACAAGTTTGGTCTTCCCAACATTTTTATACAATCGCAGCATCGCATTGTGTGTGTGTGTATCATATAATGTAATTAAAATTTATGGAAGTATACACATCAACAAAATGATTTATTCTAGATTCTCTATAAAATGACATCTATGATCTAGTTATATTTCATAAGATCTTCTACTCTTTGAATTTAATGTGAAATCTTTCATCCTTTGGTAAAATATGTCACCACACAATTATAAAGACACTTTAACAAATTGTACCTTTGAAGTACTACTACATAAAATGAAATTGAAACCATACAAAAATAATAAGGATAGAGATGAGACTAACAAAAAAAGTGGCTTTATTTTTTCAGGCCAACAACGAAAAAAGTGGTTTTAGTATCATGACCTCGTCATTATTAAGACCCTTCAACAACTAATAAATTCTAAGATTGTGATGTCATATATTTATGTATTTGGGTTGGGCATTAATGTTAATCAAATAACATAAAATGAAAAATGTGCATAATAAGTTATATTTTTATAAAGCATGGATTGTATGAATTGATTGCATATATGTAAGACCATATTGGGTTTATAATACACACCATGAAGATCAAGTATATGGGGAAAAAGAAGAAGAAGTATAATATATCAACGATATATAGTTCATTTAGAATGTGAACAGTATGAATTATTATTGATTATTAATATAGTAATAAACCTGAAAGGCAAATCAAAGTAATGCATTATTTTATCTAAAATATCTATTCTTTATTTTTCTTGTGCTCTTAAGGCTTGATAATTATTTGATTCGTTACTTTACCATTAAACGTTTTAAATAATAATAATAAATAAATCTGATGAGAGCTAATAATAATAACAAAAATAATAATAAACTGAATTCAAAATAATTTAAAACTATAAATATTTAATTTGAAATAAGGACAACACTTGGATTAAGTTCTCCATTACACATGCTATTCTGTTATTATTAATTGTTAAATATGTATGTGCACTTGTAAATACACCTATAAAAACTTATAAATTTTTGTATAAGCTCTTGTAATATAAATTAGGATTTATAAATCTTTATATTGACACTTGTTATTTCGTTATTATTAATCATTAACATGCGTATGTGTACTTATAAATTCACATATGAAATACTCAGTTGGTCCTTAATGTAAGACTTAATTAACTAATTTGAGTAGATTAAAGATATTAATTAAATTAGTTAATATAATATATTTTTTCTAAAATACCCTAGTCATCTTCCTTATTTTTCTTCTTTCCTTCTTTACTTGATTATTGCTGAGGGTATCAATAAGGGTAATTTAGAAAAAAATTGATAAATATATGAAATAAATCTTACATATAGGACTAATATGAACTCCTAAATTAGGTTTTATATTAAGGTCCGGACGAGTATGACCATTTATTATTTTACTATTATTAGTTGTTAAAATATATACACATGTAGGGTTGGAAGTTTGCCTAGCTATGAACTTATTAGATAATAATTTTCAATTTTAAAATATTTTCCCCACTATAACTAATTGAATGGACACTTCAACCGCCACTAATTTCGATCTTTGACCATAATACTAACCCAATATCATGTCCACATCTATCTCACATAAACCTTGTCAAATTAATTGATTTGGGATATGTGATAATTAAGGCGAGAATAAATTTCCAACTCGTCTTTAAAATGCACACCACACGCATTTCATTTATATTAAATATGTAGTCAAGATTAAGGTGTGAGAGAATTTGGGACCGAGGGGTTGAGATCCCCCCGCCTGTCACCATCAAGAGCGGCTGAGATTAAGGATTTAAAATATTAGTCCTTACTTTTTAGAAAATAAAACTGTAATGACTAAAGTTATTTATTGAATGTTAGGAACCGATGTTTTAAATGGTTAAAATTGCAAAGATTTAATTGCATTAAATCAAAGTTTAAAGACTGAATTTTAATTAAGTCAAAACTATAGAAATTGAGCTATACTAAATCAAAATTTATATGTCAATTTGTAGCTAAACCAAAACTATAAGAATTAAATAATTAATTTTTTTAATAAAATTCCTCAATGCTTTTCAAAATTTTAGAAAAATGTCCTTACTATCATTAAAAAAAAAAAAAGGAAAAAAGTCTTTAAAGTCTTTACCATTTATTTCTAAATTCTGTTAATCTCTTTCCATCTCATGTATATACTACTGAGGTAATGACCTAAAGAGCCACATTGGTGCCATCTGGTCCATTCATTTATGTGATCTCATGGGCTCTTAACTTTTACCTGCATTTCAGTTTGAATGCTAATTTTAAAAAAAAAAAAAAAGCAGCAGCAAATTCAGAGCATACTTACTTGTGTGCTGTAATAATCAACCAAGATAAATGCTTCTCCCTTTGTATGTATTCAAAACTTATTATAAACGAACTACATTAGTCTTTGAAATTGGCTATGCGGTTTATTTTCTCTATTTTAACTGATAATTTAATAACATGAATAGGATTAGGAGCCATTGTTATTCCTGGTTCTTTTTGGGACATTCTCTCATCATATCACCTTTTTTCTTTTTTTTCCCCAAATATATGAATCAAAGGGAACATCACAGTCTAAAAGTGATAGAGCCGCTACAAATAAATGACATAAAAAGGGTTGCGTTCTATATGGTAGCTTCAAACTTAAATATGAACAACGTAGTTTTATATTAAAATCAATAGTACTCCTCCGGTCCTTAATGTAAGATCCATTTAACTAATTTGATTAGATTAAGGAAGTTAGGTAAGTTAGTTAATTATAAGAAAAATGACACATTTTTCCTAAAACACTATAATTATCTTTATTAATACCCCATTTCCATCTTCTAATTGATTATGGTTGAGGGAGTATCTATAGGGGTAATTTAGAGAAAATTGATAAATATTAGAAATGGGTCTTATATTTAGGACCAAAACCAACTCAAGAATTAGGTCCTATATTAAGGACCGGAGGAGTAATATTTATTTCTCCATCTGTTTTTCTCTTTTTTGCCTATTTAAAGCTCAACCATATGGAGACATTGCAGCATATCTATCATTACTTAGCCCTTCACATGATGAACCTATTACTGCTCATTTCGTTTCTAGTAGCAGCTTCAGCTGCTGCTTGCGTTCATCATGATTTCAAATATCTTCATCCATCTCTAAGAAGTTCTTGCTTCTCTGCGTCATTCCTCCTAACCCTAGCTACTTTTCATCACTTGAAGAGAAAACGAAGCAAAGTATACTTAGTAGACTTTGCATGCTACAAACCAAACGATTCTTGTGCTTTCACCAAGGATATGGTGATGGAAGCATGGAAGAGCTTTGGAGTTTTCTCAGAGGAGAACCTGAAACGAATGGAGAAAATTATAGATAAGTCTGGTTTGGGACCTAAAACGTACGTTCCTGAAGCTATAATGCAAAAGCAACCAAGATTATGTCTAGCTGAGGCAAGGAATGAGGCAGAGACTGTACTTTTCGGAGCCATTGATGAACTCCTGGAGAAAACAAGGGTTCGACCAGAGGATATAGGAATCCTTGTTGTGACCAACAGTGTGTTTTGTCCCATACCATCGCTCTGTGACACCATTACGAATCATTATAAACTCAGCCACAGCGTCTTATGCTACGATCTTAGCGGCATGGGGTGTGGTGCTGGGGTTCTTGCTATTGATTTTGCCGAAAACCTCCTCCAGGTTCTCCTTTTTTTTTTTTTTTTCTTTTTTGCATTTTTGTCCCCTTAATTAAGAATATGAAGAATAATTTAGTGTACCTATCTAACTAATACACCTTAATATATTATTATGCCATGACAGTCACACACTAGGTCCTACGCCGTGGTGTTGAGCGCTGAAATTACAAACACAGGGTTTTACTTGGGCAACAACCCTTCAATGCTCCTTGTCAATTGTCTCTTTCGTATGGGTTGTTCTGCTTCTCTTCTCTCCAATCATCCCTCAGATCGTCATCGTTCCAAATACCAAATCATTCACACACTTCGCACCCACATGGCTTCAGATGACAGAAGCTACAACTGTGTGTTTCAACAAGACGATGACCAAAAAGTAATTGGAGCTACCATCTCCAAAGACCTCATGAATGTTGCAGATCATGCCCTCAAGTTTCACATCAAATCTCTTGCCCGACTAGTCCTCCCTGTCACAGAAAAACTCAAGTTTCTTGCAACTTTTGTGGGAAGGAAGATTTTGAGAATGAAGATTGAAGCTTATGCTCCGAACTTCAAGTTGGCTTTTGAGCACTTTTGCATTCACACTGGAGGAAGGGCAGTATTGGATGCAATGCAGGAGAGTCTTGGTCTTCAAGACTGGGACATGGAACCTTCGAGAATGACACTTTATCGGTTTGGAAACACATCTGCGAGTTCAATGTGGTATGAATTGGCTTATTGTGAAGCTAGAGGAAGAATTAAGAAAGGTGACAGAATCTGGCAATTAGCATTTGGATCAGGGTTCAAGTGTAATAGTGTAGTGTGGATTGCATTAGACAACGTTGAAACAGGTTCATTGAAAAATCGATGGAGGGATGAAATTCATGAATTCCCTGCTAATGTCGTAGACCCTCGAAACTGTTAGGAACATCAACATGTCGGCCAATACTATGAAGCTTGGATTATATGCTCCTATATATTGGCTATTGTCCTAATTATTATGTGGTTGTGTTGATGCGTTTTGTGCTTTTATATATAAAAATGTTGTAGTTTTGTGGCATATAAAAACTTGTGGCTTTGATGAAAGTTGGGTAGAAAATAAAAATTGATGTTTGTTGATCGCCGTGTGATCCTTTAATTACCTATAGATCGATCTTCTCTTCTGTATTCCTACCTGCTCATCTTCGGTTAATTGGTTTTGAATACCCCAACTCCAATAACTAACTTTTAGTGTGTGATTCTCTCAAAAACTTATATTTTTCTTCTTTTCATTAAATTTCATTTCCATTGCGGACGAAATATTAATTAGGTGAGTTAAACTCCAGCGTGCACAAATTTGAAACTCACGGCAACAATTTCATCCACACTTATTCATACTCTATATAATACTTCCTTGATTTTTTTGTCCTTAAATGCTAACTAATTTGGACAAATTAATGTAATCAAAGAAATTAGTTAATCATGAAGAATGTAACATGTATAATATTTTATTTATTAGTTTGTAAGTTCAGTAAATTAGTTGGAGAAAAATAATATATATGAGAGACAAATAGGATTAAATATTATATTTATGACCAAATCAAACCTTAATTAACTTCTATATTAGGAATTGAAGGGAGTACATCTTATTTATGAAATCTTATACCAATATATAATATATTTCACTTTTCATATGAAATCTAATATACGTTATGTTATTCGTAATTGATGAAAATATAACTTCTAATGGATTGTGTGTACTATATAATGAATGCATTGCCAAAGAAGATCTCTCGAGATCCGTCCATTGTGTCCTAAAATTTAAACTTTTTTAATTATTTGTAAAAATGAAAGAAATTTAACCATCCAAACATCTATATAAGAAGTTCTAGTCCAGAAAATGACAATAGATTTATACTATTCACTTGTTAGGATTTCTTAATGCTTAAATCCATCTCTTGAGATTTCATAGTAATTTTTCCTAACAAGTAAATGTATTAAGATTTTGTATGGTTGGGTTGGGCCAAGCACAACCCTAGCATGGTGCCCATTTATCTTTGTAAAAATGATTTTACAAAGTCCGAGATAAGTATGTAATAAGAGTTTTGTTTTAATTTAAATGAAAATAATTTTCTAAATATTTTTGGGATTCCAAACACTCTTGAGCCAACTTGATGTTCAAGTGGTAATGACATCAAGCTAGATTTGGCCCTAACCCAAAAAAATAATTAAAAAAAAGGTTAAAACTATGAAAAGAAAAGCTTGTTCATTAAATAAATATAACTAGCATAAATGAAATATATGCCTCTTAAAAATAATATTAACATAAAAATTTATTTTTAAATACGTAAAAATTATTCATGATTTATGCATACTATTAAATTAACAAAATCAATTTAAACTGTTAAATCCAATTGAAGATAAAAATCAGAAAAAAAAAAGAAACATATACATGATAATTGTAAAAGTAAAATATTAAATAAAAAATACGAAGAAATTTTAATTAATAAAATAATTTATATTGACAAAAAACAAAAAAAGAATGAAAATTTTTCGCAAAGATACAATGTAGGGTCGAGTCAAGATAAAACAAGCTAGACTCTAACCATGCGTTCGGCCTGACCAGCTTGAATGGCCCGACCTGCTGTGAGCAAGCAAGCAGAAGCCAGCCCATTAATGGATGTCTCTAATTGGGCTGACAATTGGGATTATGGCCTCATTTTCTTAGGCCTCAAAAGCCCAACTTTCGTGGCACCAAGTAGCCCAGGCCCATCTCTCAAGCATGAGAGGTTTGCCCTCTTGCCAAGGAGACATTTTTTCTCTCTCATAGTTGATAAATTTTCAGAATTTATTTACATTTTTTCCAGCTGATGTTTTACATATTGCATCAGTGAATTTAGATATTATTTTTAAGAAATTCAAATGATTCAAACATAATCTGAATGTTGCTGGTAAAAAAAACATAATCTGAGTGTTTTTATTTTAAATATAAACCCTATCATATCTTTGGAAATAATCCATATTGCGAAGACGCAATAGTATCTGACTATCTGAGTACTAACTACTATCTCCGGTCCTATTTATAAGATCTTATTTGTAGATTATAAATAAGTTCTTATAGATAAGATGGGGGTAGTAGTATCCAATGAGCCTGTTGTTCTTAAAGTGATTGGTTGTTAGTTTATAGGAGGTCATATAAAATCCTACTTTGAAACAATAATATAAGAGCTGGTAAAAAAGAACAATATAAGATGTTTTATTTTGTTTTTTAATAATCAGACATTTTTACCCTTATCTCTTTAATTACAAATTGTAAGACGAGTTATTTTGCTTTGAACAGGAGTAGATGTAATACTAATTACTTTTAATAAATAGAAGTAAAAGTGCTTACGGAAAAAATAAATAGAAGCATAAGTGGAACATTAGCTTACTCTTGTACCATTTTAATCATCTAACAAATTTTTATTTGTCTACATGATATAGTTGGAAATAACTTATGTATAAAATCAGAAGTATTAAAGTTGACAGTATAAACTTAAAACTAATATATATATATATATATATATATATATTTACCTACCAAATAAGAAATGCACGCATACGTATAAAACCTTATTAATAAATAGGGGAAAAGACAGTAAAATACTCTCAAAAATACTAAATGACAAATAATGGTAGGTGAATTTCAAAATCTTAATTCAGACCCCAGGCACTATTTTAGAATTTTCAAATCTTGTAAAATGACAACACTATTTTTACTCTCAGTGACTACTTTCATGTAGCTATTGACTACTCTAATTTAACTATTAACTACTTTTGTTTTCAAAGTTCCGGTGACTACTTTTATATAGCTATTGACTACACAAGAGTAATAAATAACTAAACAAAAAATATTCACTAAATTTCCAACAACACTTAATGCATTTTTTGAATTTTTGAAACAAAAGTAGTCAATAGCTAAATAAAAGTAGTCATCAAAATTTTAAAAATAAAGTTAGTCAATCGCAATATTAGAGTAGTTAGTAACTTAACAAGAATAGTGATCAGAGTTTAAAAACAAATATAGTTAATAATTAAAAAAGAATAATCAATACATAAGAAAGAGTAATCATCAGAGTTCTGGTGACTAGTCATCAGAGTTCCGGTAACATGTCACTGGAGCTCCGATGGCTAGTCACTGGCAAGGTTACCGGCGTCAAAGCTCCGGCGACCGGAAGTGCTAAAATGACAGTATTTTAAAAAAATAGTAAAAAAATAATAAAAGGTATTTATATAATTTTACAAGATTTAAAAATTATAAAAAAGTACCTAGGATCTGAATTGGGATTTTGAAATTCACATACCCTTATTTATCATTTAGTATTTTTGAGGATATTTTACTATCTTTTTTCCTAATAAATAATGTGATAATTATATTTGTTTAGTTTTTCTTTGTCAACTACATTTGCTTAGTTTTGTTGCATAGACTATAGAGCTTTTCTTTTTTTTTGACCAGCAAGCATAGACTATAGAGCTTTATTTTGAAAACTTAAGAGAAGGATTATAAGATGTGATGATTATATATGTCGGGCGACGAAATAAAATGTCTGGCTAGAATCACTAGATAGGCTATTCGCTATTGTGCCAACGATGTGAAAGCCTCAAACGTCTTGCTCAACACTCATCATACTTTAATGTCTAGGAAACAAACATGTAACTGTTTTTTTTTCCCTTAAGAAACATATGGAGCATGACTGATTCTTGTTTTTAGAATAGTTTTTTAGTCTATAAAATAAATATATAAGTTTTTTTTTGGAAAATATGTTTTTGGTTACATATTCTGAAAAATTAAAAAAATTAAAAATTGTTCCGAAAAATATTAAAATATTTTCTTACCTTTTGTTCTACAAATTTTTAAAAAAGGTGGAGAAACATGTTTTTATTAAGAATGATTATGTAAATATAAGAACCGATATTTCACCTTTCGTTTTATTGCTTGATATATGTTTCTCAAAGTAATGATTTAAATTTTTGTAGTTTTTGGTTTTCAAAACTTCTTCTAAAAACTATTCTACAGAATTGTTTTAAAAACATAAAAATAAAGAATAGAATCAAACAAGCTCATAACTTTTGCCATTAGCGAAATGAGTTCATGAGTTAAATAGTGATGATTTTTTTTTTTTCCAGATTATGGATATTTGATGCTACTATGTATGTAGTCCCTATATGTGTATTTTCACTAAATATGAATGATTCGTCATAAGTTTCAAACTATTTATATGTGATTATTCATGGAAAATTATGGGTTTTGAGTAGTATATTTGGGTTTGATGTGTTGGAGATCATATTGATGCATTTGGTTGTGGCCAACGTTGCCGATTCTCCCTGCTTATCCTGTTTTGATATTTTTGTGATTTTTGGCTTTTCCTATTGGCTCCAAACATCTCCTAAACTTATTTCACCAATGGATTAATTTAAATTCTCCATAATATATATACGTATGCACATATTTATACAAAGGGAGAGGCCTAACGCCCAAAACTTATGCTTTTATTTGTAAATCACTTTTAATATATTTTACAAGAAATAAGAAAAATTTTAAAATTTATTAATGCTGTCCTAAAATTTTAAAAAACTTTAACGTTTTCCTATTTAATATATACTTTTTTAAAAAAATAAAATTTATATAATAATAAATAAAAATTAAAATAGTATACTCATCTTATAAATTTAATTAAATAACTTATAAATAGGATAAAAAATTTTAAATATTTTATTATAAATAGTATTCTAGCAACTGATGACTGACACCATCAACAGTGAAGTGATGAAGAAGGTTATTTGGCAATTAGGTGTTTTTTTTTTTAATCAAGGGCATCCTGATAATAAAATATTTTTGACAAATAATTAATTCAATTAGTTTTTAATTAATTTAAATTAATTAAATAGATTTTATCTTAAAAAGTAGTAAATTTTTTTAACAGTTTGAGACCTTGAAAGACAGAAGAAGTACACTCGTTGTTGTTTTTTTTTTAATGCCAACCAGAATAAGTGCACTCTAGACAAACAACATAACTAATTAGTTTTTTTTTTAAGAAACTGTACAATCATCTTCCCAAACAATGTTTGTCTAAGAATACTACACACACACACATGTTTGATTTTAACAATTTAAAATCCCCCTTCGTTATAAGGCCAACATTCATACACTCCTCATGTGCGCGCGCGCCCTATTTTATCACTTCTGAGATGTATAAAAGGAGATGTAAACTACCACTTCAACAATGAAGTTTTTTTTATATTTATAAATCATTTTATTAAATTTTCATTAAATAGTTATTTTTCTGAAAAAAAATACTCTTCTAGTTTTATTTTAAGGTATTTTTAATGTAGATTAATAAAAATTTAAATTACATTAAATTTTTATTAAAATATAATAAGTTTTTAATTTTATTTCTATTTAATGTATATTAAATAAAAATAAAAATATTAATTAATAAAATTTAAAAAATTTTTATGAAACATATAAGATAATGGTGAAGGGTGGGCCCCATGATGGGCCCGGAACCCTCCTCCTAATTAATACACCTACAGTGTTTGAGAAGACGTTCCACCCTGCAGACTAGACTGCTATTGGATGTCGCCAATCGTGAGGTGCCTGGCAACAAGTTTGATGCAACAACTTTTGTTTACTAAATTGCAGCCATTCAAACTTTCGACCTCGGGACTATTCAAAAAGTTTGTCCCTTAAACCATTCATTATCGTAACTTCGATTTTGATTTTATTTTCTTCCTTTAGACTTTTAGGGGTTTTGTTGCTAGGAATGGTTTATATGAGGAGTACAAGAAGACGTGAAGAAGAAAATGACACGTAGATGTTTTTTTAAAGAGGCGTGGGTAGCATTTTTCTTTAAACTAAATTTATCCCATTTATTCTTATTTTGTAAGATATAATGTTGGGTCGGCGAATTTTTTGTGACGACTAAGTCCAAAACAACAATAGTCTTTACAGAGTAATAATTTGACTTTATCTCTACGTGCGTTACAATGACAATGCATTTAATCTTAGTGTATTTGTATTTGTATTGTATTCAAATTAAGTGATGGTAAAGAGTTTATATAGATTATGAAATGATATATAGATATTTCTTGAAGCAATACCTTTTCAATTAAAAGTCCTAATCATATATTGGTTTATAAACTAACATGATTTAAATTACTAAAAGATATTTAATATCTTTTCTATAAATAGTTACACATTTTAATACGTAGAGTTGGCTGTAGAAAACAACACATCATTTGACCAAGTGATGATCATTACACCTTTTACATATGCCTTTAGAAATCAATTTTGGTATCCCTTGATGTCGTAACTTTTTACATAACTTTTCATATGAATATGTATTAAATTATATAAAGACATAGCATCTCATATAAATATATTAATTTATATGAGAACACAATACTCACACAAATTTATTAATTTAATAGATTTACATATCACTTTTAAAAAAAACATATTCTTTTTCATTTTAAAAATATTCTAACAGGTTATGCACTTGAGCAATTGCTTTGCTATGATGAAATGCCACACACGTTAATTAAGACTCTCCTTAGTTTCTTACTTCATCTCCTAGGTTTCCCCACTTAACTATTCTTTTCTGTTTTTTTTTTAAGTCTTATTAATGTTTGTGCTTAATTATTAAAGTGATACACAACATTAAAAAGCCAAGATTTTTTAAAATTGTTTTAATAGAATATATTCCAATGTAGCATTTTTTGACTGAGGTCCAACTTTTGGTGACAGTGGGTTCAAACAGATGATGAGGCGTGTTCAGCTATTTAAGCAAATTATAGATATAAACGCTTAATTTCTCCTCAGCGGCTGTTATTACTTATATATCAGTAAAACTTAGTGCTGCTTCTCCTTGAAGAGAACGTCAAGCACGTCTGAATAGAACCCTGTCACTCTTTGAGGGCGATGTAGTTTTAAAAATACATATAATTCTTCTTGCATCTTTTTGTTGCTAAAAATTATCTATATTAATGGTAGAATTCATTTTGTTGCCAAATGATGCCTTTCTTGCTTTTTCAAGGGAGAGAAGGATTGAAGTTTTGTTTTAATGATATATAGGGACAATGTGTGTGTGTGTCAAAAACTACCGAGAGGTGTCTTGGAAGTTGCATACATCAAATTGATTGGAATACTTGTGACTGTATTTAAGTAACATGTATAATCACTATATATGTATGATTGTTTTACTTCCCCAGATGTTGTTGAAGAACATTGTCACAGTGATATTTGGTTTTTGGATAACTTATTTAGCTACACATAGTTTGAGTGGGTGGAAAGTATGAAATAAAATATAATCCTTTCTGTATTTACTACTATTATTTATGAGTTGAAGTTTTTATTGGGTTTGAATGAAAAGAAGGAACACGATGGAAGCACATTCCATTCCCATCACAATGATGAGCATAGAGTGTTCATCTTTTGATGTTGTATGATTTAGATAGTCTAGATTAAATTTAATTTTTTATATATTTTAATAGATACAAAATTAAAAATAAAGATAATCTTATAGCTAACACTTTTTTAAAAGAATAAGTTTATCGTTGCAAAATTTTATATTAAAATTTTTAAATCTAAAGCATCTATATCAGATTTTGGATATTTTAGATTACATTATAGTAATGAGCACATCATACTCATCAGAAACCAATTTCAGTGCTCATCATAGTGATGAGCATTATGACGTTGATCACTACGGTAAAATCTAAATTATTCAAAATCAATTTTAATATTTTATATTTAAAATTTTTAATTAGTGATTTTGAGGTAAAAAATTTATTTTTTAAAAACTTACAGTTAAGATATTACATTTATTTTAGATTATGTACTTATTAAAAAGAAAATATTTTTTGAGAAGCAAAAGTATTAAATATTAAATATTAAATCTTGGTCTTTCATATTAAATTTGAATGGTTGAGATTTGATGAGAATCATGGTACTCATTACTACGATAAGCACTGAAACTGATTTGGTACTCATTATGTGATTGTGGTGATGAGCACGAATGAGGATCCAAAATGAAACACGATTATTCATTTGAGAAATTGAGATTGATTTGTTTGCAAGTGCATTGATTGCAAGGATCTTGAATTGGCAATTGAGTGATAGAGATTGCAATGTGTTTTGGAAATTGATCGATTTCATTGAAGTTAACTTTTCAATGCTAGTTGCTTGGCAATAAGTTCGCTGCAACTACTTTGTTTGCTAAGAGATTGCAGCTACTCAAACTTTCGACCTCATAACTATATATTCATTCCCACTCTCTTTATAAGTCATTTTTATAAATTTTTTATTAAAATAAAAAAATAAAATGCATGAATTCTATTTAAAAATTAGATATTGTTTACTTTATTCATATTAAATATACCTTTTAAAAGAATTTAGAGTTTTGATTCATTGAAAACTCAATCTCTGATTTTAACTTTCTACCACTTAATTCGCATAGTTTCAACAAATATATAATTTTATTTTTAAAATATAGAGGGACCAATATTTTATATAATTACAATTGTAGGGATTAAATTGTATTGAATCAACTAAGTTTTAACCAAATGAAAATTATAGTGATTGAGTTGTATCAAATCAAATTCCGATGATTGGGTTTTAAAGTTAATTAAAATTATAAAGATTAAATGATTAATTTTTTATATTTTATAATTATGATTACTACTCATTAACTTGTATCTTCTTGTTATTTTTAAAGAGAGCTAAGAATAGTCTTTTTTTTTAATCGGTAATGTAGCTTACTTTTATTTATTTTTTTATTTTCCTTCATATGTAAAAACAAACCATTTAATTAAGAAACAAAGAAACTCCTATAGAATAATTAAAAAAAATACTATATGCCGTGAGGAGGTTCCTTAACTAACTATTACACCAATCTTAACTAACTAATTATTAAATTTTATATAGCATAAATGAATATAAAATATTTTATAAGCTAAAGTGTATATTTGGTGGTTTAACTTTATATGAGGTTTTAATTCTAAAAAATATATTGTTAGTCTTTTAAACCTAAAATTATTCGTGTTGAATAATGAATTTTTGTAAAATCATATTTGTTTTGAAGATTAAACTTAATATATTAGTATTTGAGAATATTTTATCAACATTTAAGATCTTAATATCATAATTTTTTATTAAATATTTTCAGGTTAAAAGATTAAAAATATATTTTTTAAAGTTAAAAGAACAAATTGAAACTTTTTACAAAATTAAAAGATTAAAAATATACTTTAGCCTGTTTTATATCAACCAAATAAGAAATATCTGTAACTTGATTTTAACGTGATTAATAGCTGTGTTTGGGCCTAGATATGAGATGCCTGAATATAATTCTCATCCGTCAAGAAAACAAAAGGTCGAGCTGAAACACTTGGTAGCTACTATGCCAAGTTGCCAACGGATGTGAAGCGGGAATGCCTCGAGGGCCTTTGCTCAATCTTTATCTTAAAATTTATATTTTGAAAGACATATATCACTGATTTATTATAAATATATAAAAATTTTATTTTACTTTTTTAAAATTTTGCGTACATATTTTACATCTTAGGGTCTCATTATATGTCCTTGTTAATCATTAACCAATAAGATTCTCACATTGGTGGTAAGATTAAACCCATCATCATATAGATTATTAATCAAATCCTTACCAATTAGAGCAATAGTACTTGTTAACTATAACGTTACCGTTATCTATAAACCTATGATTGATGGCTTCGTTTCGACTAATGTTACTACTTTAAAATAGTACTTAGATTTAATAATCATTATTCCACATATATAAAGTAGGGGTGTGCATGAAACCCGTATGCCCAATGAGTTCGCCCGAGCCCGCAAGAAAAATGCTCAGTCCAACCTAGTAAAAAGCTGCCCAAACAAAAATGGACATCTTCAGGCCGGGCTGATTTACGGGCAGGGCAGGGAGGGCAGGGTATGCTGCCTTGCCCATTTGGCCTTGCCCAAAAAAAATATAATTATATATATAAGATAATATTATTTTAAGCAATTATCTCTTTTATTTTGGCCAAAAAAATTAGCTAAAATTAGAAAAAATGAAAGGAACATAAAATTATAATTATATAAAAGAGCTAAATATCAAAATATAAGATTCAATATGCTAAATTACTCCAAGTCAAATTTCCTTCTTTTTCTTTTACATCCAAATTTTTTAAAACAAAAAAAAGAAAAATAAAACCACATTTTAAATTTTGTGCTTTCACATGATTATAAGAATATGCCAAATATATGAATAAACTAAGGAATTTCACTACTAATTTAGCTTAATTATTAAATGTTCTAATTATTAAATTTTTTTTTTACCTCCCATAAGAAATTGAGAGCTGAAGAACAAGACTACATAGGCCTTATATATATATGATCGATAAACTCATTCATGATAATTTTTTTCCTTTGACTTGTCTCAAAACACGATAATTGAATTTTTTTTTTCTACATATGATATAGGGCATGGTGTCATTATGCTAGGCAAAAAAGCCCGCCCTACCCAGCCCAGCCTGCTCTTGCCCTGCCCAAAATGGTTAGGGCTTGCACTGGGCAGGGCTGGGCAGCGGGCTGCAAAACGCAGCCCGCTCATCTTTCGGGCTGGGCATCAGGCAAGAGGTTTGCCCTACCCAGCCTTGTCCATGTGCAGCCCTAATATAAAGTGGTGATCAAGATTGAACATGATGCGTGAGACATCAGATTGGCACAATAATAACATACATCAAGTAGAATCTAAAACAAAATATTGTGATTACATTTGTTTAGGTTTGATATGCAGAGTTTTAATTTTCAAAGTTAGGATAAAGATTGATAAGGCGATTGGGCATATATATATATATATATATATATATATTCTCACCCCCATAAATAATTATAATTTTTAAAATCATTCCCAATAAATATTATTTTTTTGGTCTTTCTTCATAATTTTTTCTTAATTTCTTCCAACTGTATGCACCATAATTAACTAACCTCTAATTATTATGGATTATATATATTTCCTCAGATTTAAAGTAAGTCACTTTAACGAATTTATCAAAATCAAAATATAATAGTTAACCCATTAAATTTATTTCGAATTAAATTTTTTTTTTAAAACTTTACCCATATTATGATATTGTCAAATGAGAGAGAAAAGTGCAAAAAATCACATCTAAGTATTAATTGCTGAAACAAAATTAATAAATAAGTATGAATTTTTTTCTAAGTAATTCATATTTTGACGCAAATGGAATATAATTACATCGTGTTGAAAACCAACCCTCATAAAGACGGTATCTCCTTCTTGGGAGGTGTTTGGATCGAACCAAATTAGGGTTTGAAAAATAGCTTCTGGAGAATAGATTCTAGGAAAAATAGATTTTCTGAAAAAGTGAGAGTGTTTGGATAGTTGTTGTCAGAAACACTTTTCATATATACAAATTACTAAAAAAGACATACAAATATGATAATTACATAAAAGATAGATTTTATAATATATTTCAATTTGAAGGAATAAAATTGTTAATAATATATTTTTTTACCAACATAATTAATAATATATAAGAAAATATAATTAATAAATAATTAATATATGTATATATATTTATAAAAAAGATTAAATATGTTTATAGAAAAATGAATAAAAAAGTACCATAATAATTAAGATATTGCATCAATATGGAGCATTTATAATAAGTTTTTTTTAAACTACATATTACTAGTCTGGTTGAAGCTTTCCTTCAATAAAAGTTTAAGACCTTGTCTATATATTAACTCTCAAATTAGGTTTTACATTAATGACCGGAATAATAATCTTACATTTAAGGCCAATATTAACTATCCAATTAGGTCTTACATTAAAGACTGGAATAATAAATTTGTTAATTTTTTTTTTTGCCAACATATTAAACAATGTATAAAAACATATATTAATTACTATATCTAGTTCTAAATATGAGAGCTAGTTGACTAATTTGAGTAGATTAAACAAATAAGTTAAGTTATTTATTTGTAATAAATAGGTGTTGTCTTTCCTACAATATCACTATTAATCAAGTTTATTGGTTATAACTTGAAAAACAATAGACAAATATGAGAAATAAAGTAGATTGAAGTTTTATATTTAGGACCAAATAAAAGTCAAATGAGGTCTTATATTAAAGACATGATGTAGTAATTGTTAATATGTGTATATATAATTATAAAATATAAGATTATGTTTTTTGAAAAATAAATAATTGTTTTCAACCAAAAGAAATTACCGTAGGGGGTGGGGGAAGAACAGCTCAAAAAGCAAAATTTTGTTGTTTATTACAAAACTTTAGTTTTGATATGCAAACCATGGTTTCAAAAAATTGATGGGCGTTTAGGTTATTTTTTTCTCAAACCATGGTTTGGGCAATCACCCAAACACCTCCTGTCAAAAAAATAAAATAAAATAAAGACGGTATCTTCTTTATGCCCCCTTTCGACCACATATCTCCTTCCACGTGTTTCATTCCCTCCCATAACATTACCATCAATAATTTATTTATACCCACAAAAACTTCACAAGCATACTCCTTCACAGAAAGGAGGAGGAGGAGGATACGGAGGAAGCTAAGTATAAGGTATAATTGAACATTTTTTCCATTTTCGAATAGTTTCACCTCTCATAATATGGTAGGTTCGAATTTTTAGTAAAAGAAATACTCACATGTAGTGTCTAGGAGTATTTCAAATATGAACCTCCTCTAATCAAAAGATATCTGTACCAATCCTTCAAAATATAGAATTGATGGTTTGCCTACTTGTCTTCAATTCTTAAAAAACATTTAGAATTGTCTTATAAAAACTATCCGGATATTTTAGGCTCGTTGGAGTAGTAATGACTTGATTTGATTGGGGAACGTACGCATTTGAACCAGATTGAATTTTCAACAGGTCTTCATGAAACACCGAAATATTAGTTTTCCTGATAACATTGTACCTGCTCATTATTAATGGAAAGTTTAGGGTGTGACTGTTACTCCATTTTTGTATCGAAGCAGAAGCGGATTTTACAAAAATTCATGGTTAAATAGTGATGCTTTTCAGATTATGGATATTTTCTCTTATATTTTTATTATTTAATATTTATGGCTATTTTTTCATAATCTTTATTCAGCAACACACAAAAAATTATTTTTCACTTATGAGTTGTGTTTGCAATAAAATGGCTATATATGTAACGAAATTTTATTTAGCCAGTAAATTATAATAAATTTATTTTTATATGAAAAAAGTACAAAGAACAAAAAAGGCTGGCTGATCTATAATTAGGCAAGTTTTGATCAGTTTGGAATCAATATATATGTATATATATATGGATATATTTCATCATATCAGTTTAATACGCAATCCATGCAAGTTTGATAAGAGGTTCGAATTACTATGAAATTGGTAGTGACAGCTCAACTATAAAGAAGAGCAACGTGATAAAAAAAAAGCTGGTGTAGTAAAGAATGTTAAGATGAATATTTGATCATATAAAAGATGATAAGTAATAACATATACCAAAAAAGGGGGGGGGGAAAAAGAGCCGGCGTCTATTGGAAAAAAATGGTATAATATCATTTAAGGTGGCGAGGATATGTACAAAACTGATCATCCGAGGCGCTGTTAAGGAGATCTTGAATAGATAGTTTGAGTCCTTTTTGAAGTTTGATAGAACGAAGACGAAAAAAAGAAAAAAGAAAAACAACATTAAAAAAAAGATGCTGTTAAGCGATACCTTTTAGTAAATAATACTCCTTCGGTTCTTAATATAGGACCCAATTCTTGAGTTAGTTTTAGTCTTAAATATAAGACCAATTTCTCATATTTATCAACTTTCTCTAAATTACCCCTATGGATACTCTCTCAATCATAATCAAGTAGAAAAGAGAGATGTGGTATTAAGAAAGATGATTATGGTGTTTTAGGAAAAATGTGTCATTTTTCTTATAATTAACTAACTTACCTAACTTCCTTAATTTAATCAAATTAGTTAAATGGGTCCTATATTAAGGACCGGAGGAGTACTACCTCTTATTTTTAATATAAGACCCAATTGACTAATTTGAAAAAATTAAAAAAGTTAATAAATTACATTAAAGTTTTTACATTTATCATTTTTCTCCAAACTAATTTGATTCACTTTTATTTTATAACTTGATATACCATCTAATGATACACATCAGTATTTTAGAAAAATCATGTAACATATACTATAATTAAGTAATTTAGTAACTCTTTTAATCTCTCTAAATTAATCAATTGGGTTTTATATTAAGATTGGAGGTAGTACATCTGAGGAAGGTGATTATTGAGACGGATTCAACTGTGATTGCTTTAGGGTATGTTTGATTCAATGAAAGAAAGAGGAGGGGGGTTTTAATAGAGGGAAGGAGAGGGAAGGAGAGTGGAGGGATTTTAATATTATTTTGTTTGGATTTATAACAAAAGAGGGAAGGGGAGGAAAAAATATTTTAGTATGGACAATTTTGCTCTTATTTTATTTAAGATATGGGCATAATGGTCACAATATGACAGAATATGAACATAATAGTCACAACATGACAAAATATGGACATAATAGTCATAATATGGAAAAATATTACCTTTCCCTCCAAATCCTCCCAATTTTGGAGGGGAGGCTGAGGAGGAGAGAGGAGGAAAAATTTTAAAAATTTTTTCCTCTCCTAAAATTTGTGTATTGCCAAACAAGGAAAAATGATTAAAATCCCTCCCCTTTCTTCCAAATCGCTCGTACCAAACACACCCTTAATGTTATTAGGGCAGTAAAATCCTCTAGTAGTAGCAAAGTCACTTGCAACAAGACACTCTATCACGTGACTGTTTTGTAGATATTTTCAAATGAGCTTTTACACTGTGCCGTTGCCTTCAATATTTTATTGTTTGCTCTAGCAACTTAGAAAATAAGAAATCTTTAGCTTACAAAAATAAAACGTGAAAGGTGTGGATCCATGCATTTTAGAATCCAAGATAAGCTCGAAACAAGGCGGCTCTCTCTCTCTCTCACACAAAAATAAAACATGAAAGGGTGTGGATCCATGCATTTATTTAGAATCCAAGATAAGCTCGAAACAAGGCGGCTATCTCCCTCTCTGTACCCCACCCTCACCGCCAGGCTTATTTAAGGCTCAGCCAAATGAGGTCATCGCATGTATCCTTAGTTCCTAACTTAGCCGTACGTCAACATGATGAACCTGTTGCTCCTCAAGTCTTTTTTGATAGCTGCTTCAGCTTCTGCTTGTGTTCATCATGAATTCAAATATGTTCATCCATCTCTAATATTTTCTTGCTTCTCTGCGTCATTCCTCCTAACCCTAGCCATTTTTCATCACTTGAAGAGACAGCCAAGCAAAGTATACTTAGTAGACTTTGCCTGCTACAAACCAAACGATTCTTGTGCTCTCACCAAGGAAATGTTATTGGAAACACTAAAGAGCTTTGGAGTTTTCTCAGAGGAGAACGTGAGACGAATGGGGAAAATTTTGGATAAGTCTGGTTTAGGATCTAAGACGTACATCCCTCGAGCTCTAATGCAGAACCAACCAAAAGTATGTCTGATTGAGGCAGGGAAGGAGGCAGAGACTGTGCTTTTCGGAGTCATTGATGAACTTCTGGAGAAAACATGGGTCCACCCAAAGGATATAGGAATTCTTGTTGTGAATTGTAGTACGTTTTGTCCCACACCATCTCTCTGTGACATGATCGTGAATCGATATAAACTCAAACACAACGTTTTGTGCTATGATCTTAGCGGCATGGGGTGCAGCGCTGGAGTTCTTGCTATTGACTTTGCCAAACGCCTCCTCCAGGTTCTTCATATTCTTTTTCCAAATAATCTAATTGCAAAAAGAAACAAGAAAAAAAACAAAACACATTTCAGAAGTTAGGGCATTGCAAAAGGCATTATATGGAGGGATGTTAGAGGCCCCAAACCCTAAAACGAACTAGGCTAGTTGCTATGTAATCAAACAACTTGATTATTTTGCGTACCTATCTAACTTGTACACCTTATTGTTATGCTTTGGCAGTCACACCCGAGCTCGTATGCCATGGTTTTGAGCACTGAAAATGCAATTATGGGGACGTACTTGGGAAACGACCCTTCAATGCTTCTCATCAATTGTCTCTTTCGCATGGGTGGTTCTGCTTCTCTTCTCTCCAACCATCCTTTAGATCGTCATCGTTCCAAGTACCAAATCATTCACACACTTCGCACCCACATGGCTTCCGATGACAGAAGCTACAACTGTGTGTTTCAACGAGACGATGACCAGAAAATAATTGGCGTTTCCATCTCAAAAGACCTCATGAACGTTGCAGGTCACGTCCTCAAGTCTCACATCACATCGCTCGCCCCATTGGTCCTTCCTGTCTCAGAAAAACTCAAGTTTCTTGTAAACTCTGTCGGAAGGAAGGTTTTGAGATTGAAGATTGAAGCTTATGTTCCGAATTTCAAGTCGGCTTTTGAGCACTTTTGCATTCACACTGGAGGAAGGGCAGTGTTGGATACGATGCAGAAGAGTCTTGAGCTTCAAGACTGGGACGTGGAACCTTCAAGAATGACACTTTATGGGTTTGGGAACACATCTTCGAGTTCAGTGTGGTATGAATTGGCTTACTGTGAAGCCAAAGGAAGAATCAAGAAAGGTGACAGAATCTGGCAATTAGCATTTGGGTCAGGGTTCAAGTGTAACAGTGCAGTGTGGGGTGCATTGGACAACGTTGAAGCAGGTTCACTGAAGAATCCATGGAATGATGAGATTCATAAATTCCCTGTTAATGTGGTTGGAGAGGGTAACTCCCGTTAGTTAAGATATATGTCGGTCAATACTAGCTACTAAGTTTGGTGTGTATATATGCAATCCTATTAACTATTGTCCTAATTATTATGGTTGGGTCGCTATGTTGTGCTATAAAAATATGTTACTGTTTTGTGGAATAAAGACTTGTGGCTTTGATGGAATTGAGGAGAAAATGAAAATTGATGATATTGTTGATTGGTGTGTGATCCCTTAATTAGCTGCAAATCAATCTTCTATATTCTTCCCACTAATCTTTCATTTGGTCTTTAATTTTCAACATACCCTTGATTATATTCACCTACATAAGAAAAATATTTCCTCCAGCTCTATTTAAAGGCCACTCATATGCTTCTAAACATGAAGACTTTCTAAAGGGGTCCTTTGTCTCGTCATTCTCCCCCAGTAACCATATAAAAACAATAGAAATTAAAAAGATAGACACTGCAGAAGTTTACGATGAGGATTTCGCATTTTCTAGATAATTGACTGCTAGAAGTGGGAGACAATGGAGAGAAGCCACCCTAATTCTTTTCGATGAAAGCATAGTGAGAAATGAATTTTTATTTTCTAAATTTTATTAAGAGTAATTATGAAAAACTACAAAAGATTTTGACGCTTAATTAATTTTTTTTTTAATTTTTGTACTAGATAGATACTTACAATAGGGCCTTGGAAGAATAAGTATATATTAATAAATCATTAGCAGAGTTGACACCCAAAGTTGACTTTCTTTTCATGAGAGCGTAGTTTCTGAACTCAATTCATTGAAAAGGCACTTTAAACAGTGAATATAGGGGCAAAAGTTTATATTGGTAAGCATGAAGAGCATATGGATCCCACATACTAACAACTCTATATATCGAAGCCTTAAAGCAAATTATAGATTTATTCATTTATTCATATAACAACCTAACCTTCGATTATTAATATTATGTATGATTTAAAAAAAAAAAAGAAGGTCTAGCCACATCCAACTATAATCAGAGGTCAATTTGAATTTTCTCAGTAGTGGCAATCATTGATGAAATATCGACGCTTACAAATTAGACTTTTAATTTGCCAGCAGCAACCAATCGCAAATGAGATGTTTAGACAGGAGATGCGGGGGGGAAAAAACCAGGATCAAAGAAGGTTGTTTCATTTCACTCATATGAATGTTTGAGTTTATCATGGCCAGAGAAAATTGTGGTAATGTAAGAAATATTCCCTTGGAATTTTAACCTTTCTCGCGTAAATTTTCTAGCCCTGTGCTGACTTGAGAATATTGCAAATATCATAACTGGATAATTCAGAAGTATGAACTGAATTGAAGGCATTAGAATTACAAGAAAGGCTTTTACCAATTACAAATTTCAGTGAGGCTGTGAAAGTAACCTTGGAATTTTTGAATTACTTGTCATGGTTTGTTGATGAATTCTTTATGAAGAGCCTCAATTCACTTAATCTAGAAGAGATTTAGTAAGATGATCGGTCATTTTAACATTGTCGAGTTGCGGTCAGAAGATAGCTGATGCACTGTTCTATAAAGCGATGCAAGAAAGCCTTGTGCAGAATAGTCACCTCAACAGAAAAATAATGCAGCAAAACTAGACAGACTTTATATAAAGGCAAGAGTAGAGGAGATGATAAACTGTTTCAAACATATGACAACCAAAGACATAGCCAACTTTTACATTTGATGATGCTTTCTCAAAAGCTTTCTAACGGTCATTGCAGAATGGACTAGTTTCCAAGTAAATAGGAGTTGTCTGAGGCAGATGGATATTTCATATGAAATCCCAAAGTTTTAAATGGAATGACCTGCTTGATCATAGCATTCTGAATAGACAAAGCGTCGTCCTATTTAACACTACTTGGCAATGAAGTCACATTATTACAAAGTGAGATAGATGTTTAAAGAATGATAACAACCACCCTTAAACAGTATATGGCTTTAACTAGCGGCGCATTCCAAGAACGTGAGAACCAAGAGTTAGGATAGTGATGGAAAGAAGCCACCATTTTTTCAATGAAAATTTTGGAAAAGGAATTCTCATTCTTTTTAACTTGATTGAGACTTAGGAGTAATTCTGAAAAATTATAAAATATATTTTGATGCTTAACTAATTAATTTTAACTAACTATTTGTCAAATCTAAATATAAATATATAATAATTAATGACAAAACATGGCCCATTTTGAACGAAAATTATTAGAAACAAACCCCAACATGCACTACCCATCTTGCAGAGACTCCATTACCAACACTTGGGATCTATAATCTCATTCTCTTGGGCTTCAGAAACCCACCTTTTCATTTCACACTTGTTTTAAACAGAAAAAAAATTTGGGAAAAGTCCCTTTAACAATTTTATTAATAAATTTTTTTGATAATTTTAATACACAAAAACTACTGGTGGTTTGCAAATTTTGTACCCACAGAGTATCAGTACTCTTGTCACAAAAATATATATCAGTACTCTGATTTAAACTCTTCTCACTAATAAAATTTTCAATGCAGGACCCCCCCCCAATTTCACTTTTAAATATTGCATCAGTTAAATTCTAAAAAATGCTTTAAATGTGTAAGTAATATTTTCTGGCATGCATGCTTACATAATAGTTCTTAATGAATCCCTTATAGTATGGAGGTGTATGTCTCTTTTATGTCCAAATAAGATTATTTCGTTTTCCTAGCTTTATATTCAAAGATATGCTAGTCATTTAAACTGTGAGCAACATGAATTTAATTTGCTAATGAATCTATAAAAACTGGAGGGTTTCAAATACAGTATTTCAAAATTAAAGACTGTCTTATTCAACTATAATTATATATATGGACACTTCAACAACTATTAATTTCAAACGTACGTATATAGAGAATTCTCAAGCGCCATTGCTGCTTAATTAATTAACCTTCAACATCAACATGATGAACCTATCATATTACGTTCTTTGCATTGTTCCTCCTAATAAGCCTAGCCATTTTTCTTCACTCAAGGAGACAGCCAAGAAAATCATATTTAGTGATGATTTTTATTGTCATTACAGAAAATTAATTTTCAGTGACGACTTTTTAGAGTCCCTTAAAATTTTTTTTTTTTCCTGTAGTGGGTGAACAAAGCCAAAAGCCAGTCTTAAAGATTTTAGAAAATTTTGGTTTGAGACTTAGGAGGCCGAGATCCCACCTAAATTTGTCTTTGGTTGAGGCGAGGAAGGAGACAGAGACTTTACTGTTTCTACCAAACTCCTATGAATAAATTTGAATATTTCATTATCGATTTCTTGCACACTTTTGTCATAGAATTTGAGATTTTTTTTTTGCCAATATAAACTTTGAGAATTTTGACTCCTTTAATGGCAATCTTTTGATGAAAAGTATTCGATATCACTAATGCGAGAGATCACCATAATATAGTAACAAGATGCATGATCTGTATTAACGCGTTGCTTAAAAAGCAGATGATATATGAGCAATGTCTTGATTGTGGGTATCATAATCCTATGAATAAATTTGAAAAATTCATTACCAATCCTTTGCATTTGTTTTTTTTTTTTGACAAAGCACATAATTCTTTTATTAAAGACAATTATATTTGATATACTGTTAGATACTAAATATGAGGATTACTCTTGCATTTGTTTTATTGATAAGGATCTCGAGTAGAATAGTGAAGGCAAGAAAGTAATTAGGTTTGTTTCATACACAAAGTATTGAAAATCAACTCCTCCTTTGTTTTTCATTTTTTGTAGGGATCATCTGATCTCTCCTCCTTCTCGTTCTTGAAGGTGCATTGCGCAGTCAAACTCAATTCTACTTGGGATTGATTTTAGCAAAGGACTTTAAGAAGGTTAAAAGACTCAATAAATTTAAAAAGGAAAAAAAATTTAAGGAAAACTATAGAGATGTCCAAATTAGTTCTCCCATTCTGTTATTTGTAATTCCTTTACGTTTTGATATAAATCCATCAAGTCACTTTTTTTGTACGAAGAAAAAGAACAAGAAAAAGAAAAAGAAAGGAAACTAAATATGCCAAATCAAGTCTGAATATGATATACAGTGTGGGATTAAATTTGGAATGATATACTAACAAGCTATTGGTTCCCGTAAGGAGAAGACAAGTTTGAATCTTGAAAAGCTTATTTGTTAAGAGGGTTTTAATTTTAACACTTTTGGCTCGATAGAGATTAATCTGAAGCTCAAAGTAATTTGAGGATATTCTGATCAGTTATAAAAAAAAAAAAAAAAGAGGAATGAATGAAAAGGTGCAGTAGCAAATGTTCAGCTGTGCAATACAAGAATATCAATATGTTTATATTTCCTTATCCAATATATACTATCAAGACACTAGCTTTTTAATTTTCCTCACATATTTTGTTATATATTTAAGTTTTAATTTAAATACGTATTAAATTATTTTAATAAGATATATAGATCAAAGGGCAAGGGGTAATTTTCCATTAAATAAGATGTCATTACCTATTAAAAACTATAACGAATGAATGACATTATCTTTTTCGAAAAAACAATAACCACACATGAAAGGATATGTTTAGGGTGGCAATTCATGTGTTACAAAATGTGAGTTTAAACGTTATTTTTATGGTCAATAGGTCATTTAAAATGTGAGCAAATGTGAATTTAAAAAGAACAAATATTGACAAATACCATAAAGGATGACCTGTGTTCTTATTTGGGAAAAATTGGTCGGACAAAAATGCCCTCCCTCTTTTCTTCACTTTTGCTCCTTATAACCTATATTGTGGAAGCTACAATTTTATAAGTAATCTTTTATTAGAATTCTTGTTAACATCCGCACTTATAATTCATTTTACAAAATATATGAATCAATTTATTTTCCAGTAGGGACCTTAATATAAATATTGTTGAAAGATGATATAATTTTAAGGGAAAATTAGAGAGAAGGAATAAGAAAAAGTTATATTTATTACAAAGGATCTTAAAAATTATAATTATTTAGAAGGACCATAAATAAAATAAATAAATATGCAAACACCAAATTGCCTCTGATTAAATCACTTACATTTTTACTAATCATGCCTTAAATATTTGACATTACCATTAATATCGACACTTTTTTTATTTATTGGAAACAAAATGCACTCAAAACTTTTAATCAAAAATAAAATTTTCTTCACCTACTAAGATGAGGACAAATTATTCATCTCCACTTTTTCCTCACCCCTGTTCGTCCTATTAAATATATTATAATAAAAATTTATATATTTAATTACTTTTAAAAATACATCAACTAATTTCCAAAAAAATAGTTAGATATAGTAAATGAGCGAAAATATTGATAAAAATATATAAACAGAAAAATAAATATAAATTTTGTAAAAATAATTAATAATTAATTATTTATTATTTTAATCAAAATCAAAATAAAAATTATTTTTTATAACATATTTCAACATGCATAAAATTTTATAAAAATTTTAAATTAATGTAATATAATTTCTTTTGGAACACTTGCTCTAATTTAATGTTATATAAAAAATAAAATTAGCTTCGTATATAAAATTTAGCTTTTTTGTAAAAATAAATTAGGAACACAGATTATTAAATTTTAATGATCAAATTTAAGTGACCAACTATTATATATAATTATATTGTAAAATTTTTATAATGCGTAGATTGAATAAAAAAGAATAAAAATTGACGATAATAGATTGCTCTCCTATTTTTAGTTACTAATTGTCAAGTAATTGAGATGTGGTTGGAGGGAGTATAAGGAAGTTTATTAGGGGTATAGTTTAGTATTAGTATATTTAGATTTTAGTTTTTGGTCTTTCTAAGTAATTAGGACTTTTAAGATCCTTTGCAGTAAATATTATTCCTTTTAGGTCCTCTATTCTAACTTTCCCTAATTTTAACTCATAATTGACTTATTTTTCTGATTTATATAAAGTAATTGAAAATAACTTATAAATAGGATATAGAGTGAGTACCGATTTGGTTCCATGGTTGACAAATGCCTTTTTCCAACTAATATGGACACTTCAACAACCATTAAATAATACTACATAGGATTATAGTATCACACTGTAGAATTTGTCATATCAAATGATTTGTTGTGTGAGTAAGCGTGACTTTCTTTGTAATAATGTGCTTCATCGTTCGTTAGTTTCTTCGTTTTATCCGTTTTCAACGACAAATATATAACTTCAGGCCAGAGCGATGCAATCGTCAAATGTTATCATTTAGGAAATGTGCAATATTAATTATGTACTCCTCTGGTCTGTAATATAAGATCTAATTGTTGAGTTGGTTTTGGTTCTAAATATAAGACTATTTATCATATTTATCAATTTTCTTTAAATTACCCTTATGGATACTCTTTCAACCATAATTAAGTAGATAGAAAGAGGGAGTATTAAGAAAGATGATTATGGTATTTTAAGAAAAATCTGTCACATTTCTTATAATTAACTAGTTTACCTAAATTTCTTGATCTGATCAATTAGTTAAATGGGTCTTATATTAAGGACCGGAGGAGTATTATATTTTAACATAATTAATCCATGTGTGAATTAATGATTACCTTACGAAAATGCAAAATAAAACATCAAAATCTACATTTCAACAATATTTAATTCTTTATAAGTTGAAATGAATTAATGTGCATACGAGGACGGACCGAAGTTGATTCTGCACTACTTACGGGGTAGCCTATTCACTGAAACCATCAAAATGAAGAGGAAGCCTATTGATTGTTTATATTGAAAAGAAGATCGTGAATACTGTTTTAAATTAAAAACATGCAGAAATTCCATTAATCAATTAAGCATCACATATTATGATGATGATGTTGGGGAAAAAAAAAAGTAAGATTCCCATTACTATTACATATATGGGCAGTAAAACAATTATATTGTATCTATTTTGATGTTGTTATATTTTTTTTCCGTTTTCTTGTTATCAATTATCAAATTTTATAATTTTATTAAATTTTTGTTCTTATATAGGAAACTATTTAATTAAAATTATAATTTTTTGTAATTATTAATGTGTATGTGCACATATATATCTTCTAATTATACATTAAATTTACTAAAGACGGGGCAATACATTTTAACAAATATTTAACCATAGTTATATGATTTATATATAAACATATTTGGTTACATTTTAATCAATAATTTATAAATAATGAAAAATACAAATCACCCCAAAACTTGTACAAAACATGATCTCATAATCTAGTTCAACAACCTAGTCTACAAAAAATAAACCGTAGTTTCTCCTAGGTATAACCAAAAAATAATATGATTTCATCTAACTTTCTCTATATATAAGCTCAAAAAATGGAGAATTCTCAACTGCCATCACTGCGCTTAGCCTTCACCCTTTAAGATGATGAACCAACTATCGTTTCTAGTAGCAGCTTCGGCTTTTTTTTTCATTCATAAGTTCAATTATCTTCAATCACCCCTAAAGCTTTCTTGCTTCTGTACATTTCTCCTCCTCTTAATAACCCTAGCCATTTATCACCATTTGAAGAGAACCAAGACCAGTATACTTAGTAGACTTTGCATGCTACAAACCAAACGATTCTGTGCTGTCACCAAGGAAAGGGTGCTGGAAAGAGCGAAGACCATTTTGGAATCAGAACAGAGCTTGAAGCTTGTGAAGAAGATTTTAGATAAGTCTGGTATAGGACCTAAGACGTACGGGTGTCAGGCTCTATTGGAAACCCCACCAAATGAGTCTCTAGTTGAAGCAAGGAAGGAGACAGAAGCTATATTTTTCGGCGCCATTGATAAACTTCTGGAGAAACGTGGGTTTCAACCAAAGGATATGGGAATTCTTGTTGTGAACTGTTCAGTATTTTGCCCCACGCCATCCCTCTGTGACATCGTTGTGAATCGGTATAAGTTCAGAAATAATATATTGTGCTATAATCTTAGTGGCATGGGATGTAGTGCTGGGGTTCTTGCTATTGACTTTGCCAAACACCTCCTCCAGGTATATATTCTCTTAATTTTAAATTTAATATTGTTGCTGTCTCAATTTTAATGACATAAACTTTATCATATTAATATATACTCATATGAGCCTCATTATTATCATAACATAGTCACATCCTAACTCATACGCCATGGTGCTGAGCACTGAAATTTCCGCGGGCTTGTATAAGGGAAGGAACCCCTCCATGATCCTACCATTTTGTCTCTTTCGCATGGGTGGTTCTGCTTTGATTTTGTCCACCATCCTTCAGATCGCCTTCGTTCAAAGTACCAAATCATGAATACACTTCGTACCCACATGGCTTCTGATGACAGAAGCTACAACTGTGTCCACCAACAAGACGATGAGCAACAACCATATTGGTGTTGCGATTTCGAAAGACCTCATGCATGTTGCAGTCAAGGGCTCAAGTCTCACATCACATTTCTCGCCCCACTGGTCCTTCCTCTCTCAGAAAAATTCAAGTTTCTTGTAAATTTTGTGGGAAGGAAGGTTTTTAGAATGAAGATTGAAGCTTATGTTCCAAACTTCAAGTCTGCTTTTGAGCACTTTTGTATTCATGCTGGAGGAAGGGCAGTGCTAGATACAATGCAGAAGAGTCTTGTGCTTCAAGATTGGGACATGGAGCCTTCGAGGATGACGCTGTATAGATTTGGGAATTTATCTTCGAGTTCAGTGTGGTATGAATTGGCTTATTGTGAAGCCAAAGGAAGAATTAAGAAAGGTGACAAGATCTGGCAACTAGCATTTGGGTCAGGATTCAAGTGTAATAGTGCAGTGTGGGTTGCATTAGACAATGTTGATGCAACTTTATTGAAGAATCCATGGATGGATGAGATTCATGAATTCCCTGTTAGTGTTTCTTCTCAAAACTAGCTCTTAGATTTGAGCCATAGCTAAAATAAAGAATAAAGTGATTTTAATTTGATCTTTCATGTATGGGTCATTTGTTAGTCTGATCCCTTGTTTAAATGTTCAATCATAGTTAATGGTGTTTGTTTAAAACCCTTATATTCTCAAGTTGATTCTTCTTAGCATAGCACGGAAGATGTATAAATATTATAAAGGTAAAATTAATTAGTTTTGATTCGGTAGTACTAGACTACTAGGCAAATTTTCGCCACGTAGGATGACTTATACTATAATTAATAGTATATTTTCTAGCATACATTCTCTCTCTCTATTCACTTTTACTACAATTAATAGAGATAAATTGAAAATAAAACATTAAAAGGATACAAGTGACAAATAAAAAAGGTCAAAATTCAACCCTACAAATGACAAATAATGAGGAATAAAGTGGTGTATAAAAAGATAGTAGTATAAAAAGTTTGAAAAAATAAGGAATCAAGTTATAGACGAGTCAAAAGTTTAGAGATCAAATTATAAGTGAGTTATGAGTTAAAAATCTAGAAAATTAATTTTTTTTCTTTTTTTTTTTGACCTTTTAAAGCTCTCTACGCATTTTGGTTATTTTAGATCTTTTTATGTTATGAACACCCGTAATTTGGCCACATATATCATAGGTTTGTACGTTATGATTAAAAACGTAATATATGGTCAATCATTGAAATACACATTATGATTTTGAAAAATAACTACAATCCCGAATATTTTTAATTTCGAAAACATTTAAATATATTTTTATTTTCCATGCTGCCAATGCAATAATGCTGAAACTTTTGGGGGGGGGGGGGAAGCTTTGCTTCAGTGCAGTTATATATCGCATCATTACTAGATATGGCAACAATTTGTACTAATGTTTTTTCGAATTCCCAAGTATGTATACGCACTATCAGTTTTATTGTTTTTTTTGTTACAAAATGGACCAAAATCCTTTATTAGTATTGCGTCTCGTTAGTGCGGAAACAGCATTTGTAAATCATAAAATAATGAAATTAATTTTAAAGTTTGTGTAATACTTGAAAAAATATGTCTCCTCATGACCACAATTTAGTGGGGGAAAAAAGCAGCAGCCAATTATTGCTGAAATCAAACACTACTATTAGTTTATTGTGATTGCATTTGAATCAATCTAATAATAATGGGGTTAAGATGCGAAAATATCTATCAGTTTTTTTCAAAAAATGCGTCTAACATGGTATACTTTTTTAGGTGCAAATCTAACTACGAACGGTCAAAAATGGGTGTAAAAATGACAAAACCGTTAAAATGAGATAACTGCGGTTACTTTTGGTGGTGGGGCTCACACTATTTTTATAAAAGTACCAAAATACTAAAAAAAAAGAAAAAAAAAAAAGGGCACATTCTCCTCTCCTCCCACAATCTTT